>NC_069503.1:42075488-42077988 GCF_027579735.1 Bombina bombina
TGAGGGAGGTAATTTCTCTCAGCAGAGCTGTGAGAATTATAGTTTGACTGAGATAAAAAACGTTTATTCTGTAATTTGTTTCCTGCTTTCAGAATTTGTTATCTTTGCTAATGGGATTAAACCTTTGCTAAAGTTGTGTTGTTTACAAGGATTGAGGCTATAACTGTTTCAATTTATTAATTTTCAACTGTCATAGATCTTCTGTGCTTCTTAAAGGCACAGTACGTTTTAATATTATTCTAATTGAATTGTATTTCCAAGTTGCAAGTTTATTTGCTAGTGTGTTAAACATGTCTGATTCAGAGGATGATACCTGTGTCATTTGTTGCAATGCCAAAGTGGAGCCCAATAGAAATTTATGTACTAACTGTATTGATGCTACTTTAAATAAAAGTCAATCTGTACAAATTGAACAAATTTCACCAAACAACGAGGGGAGAGTTATGCCGACTAACTCGCCTCACGTGTCAGTACCTACATCTCCCGCTCAGAGGGAGGTGCGTGATATTGTAGCGCCGAGTACATCTGGGCGGCCATTACAAATCACATTACAGGATATGGCTACTGTTATGACTGAGGTTTTGGCTAAATTACCAGAACTAAGAGGTAAGCGTGATCACTCTGGGGTGAGAACAGAGTGCGCTGATAATATTAGGGCCATGTCAGACACTGCGTCACAGGTGGCAGAACATGAGGACGGAGAACTTCATTCTGTGGGTGACGGTTCTGATCCAAACAGACTGGATTCAGATATTTAAAATTTTAAATTTAAACTGGAAAACCTCCGTGTATTACTAGAGGAGGTGTTAGCGGCTCTGAATGATTGTAACACAGTTGCAATACCAGAGAAAATGTGTAGGTTGGATAAATATTTTGCGGTACCGACGAGTACTGAGGTTTTTCCTATACCTAAGAGACTTACTGAAATTGTTACTAAGGAGTGGGATAGACCCGGTGTGCCGTTCTCACCCCCTCCGATATTTAGAAAAATGTTTCCAATAGACGCCACCACAAGGGACTTATGGCAAACGGTCCCTAAGGTGGAGGGAGCAGTTTCTACCTTAGCTAAGCGTACCACTATCCCGGTGGAGGATAGCTGTGCTTTTTCAGATCCAATGGATAAAAAGTTAGAGGGTTACCTTAAGAAAATGTTTGTTCAACAAGGTTTTATATTGCAACCCCTTGCATGCATTGCGCCGATCACGGCTGCAGCGGCATTCTGGATTGAGTCTCTGGAAGAGAACATTGGTTCAGCTACTCTGGACGACATTACGGTCCTTAAACTAGCTAATTCATTCATTTCGGAGGCCGTAGTACATCTTACTAAACTTACGGTGAAGAATTCCGGATTCGCCATTCAGGCACGCAGGGCGCTGTGGCTAAAATCCTGGTCAGCTGATGTTACTTCTAAGTCTAAATTGCTTAATATACCTTTCAAAGGGCAGACCTTATTCGGGCCCGGGTTGAAAGAGATTATCGCTGACATTACAGGAGGTAAAGGCCATGCCCTGCCTCAGGACAAAGCCAAAGCCAAGACTAGACAGTCTAATTTTCGTTCCTTTCGTAATTTCAAAGCTGGAGCAGCATCAACTTCCTCTGCACCAAAACAGGAAGGAGCTGTTGCTCGCTACAGACAAGGCTGGAAACCTAACCAGTCCTGGAACAAGGGCAAGCAGACTAGGAAACCTGCTGCTGCCCCTAAGACAGCATGAATTGAGGGCCCCCGATCCGGGATCGGATCTAGTGGGGGGCAGACTTTCTCTCTTCGCCCAGGCTTGGGCAAGAGATGTTCAGGATCCCTGGGCGCTAGAGATAATATCTCAGGGATACCTTCTGGACTTCAAATACTCTCCTCCAAGAGAGAGATTTCATCTGTCAAGATTGTCAACAATCCAGACAAAGAAAGAGGCGTTTCTACGCTGCGTACAAGAGCTCTTGTTAATGGGAGTAATCCATCCAGTTCCACGATCGGAACAGGGACAGGGGTTTTACTCAAATCTGTTTGTGGTTCCCAAAAAAGAGGGAACTTTCAGACCAATCCTGGACTTAAAGATCCTAAACAAATTCCTAAGAGTTCCATCGTTCAAGATGGAGACTATTCGGACAATTTTACCTATGATCCAAGAGGGTCAGTACATGACCACTGTAGATTTAAAAGATACTTACCTTCACATACCGATTCACAAAGATCATTATCGGTACCTAAGGTTTGCCTTCCTAGACAGGCATTACCAGTTTGTGGCTCTTCCATTCGGATTGGCTACAGCTCCAAGAATCTTCACAAAGGTTCTGGGTGCTCTTCTGGCGGTACTAAGACCGCGGGGAATCTCGGTAGCTCCATACCTAGACGACATTCTGATACAAGCTTCAAGCTTTCAAACTGCCAAGTCTCATACAGAGTTAGTGCTGGCATTTCTAAGTTCACATGGATGGAAGGTGAACGAAAAGAAAAGTTCACTCGTTCCACTCACAAGAGTTCCCTTCCTGGGGACTCTTATAG